>NW_026732181.1:0-2500 GCF_028476545.2 Physella acuta | reverse complement strand
CTTTTTCGAGTGGTGACCCCCCTATTATAAAAAAGTAAGTGACCCGCGAACCCCATAGAATTAAAAAGCCGATATTAATATGGAAATTAGTAAGCACTAAAATAAGATTTTCTATTTATTTTATCCTGGACAGTCTGCTCAAATACTGGACTGTCCAGTTCAAAACTGGACACCTGGCAACCCTAATTGCTATTTAACATCTACGGAAATGTCTGCTATAACAAACATGCTGGGTTTGATGAGACTTTCTCCTATTGTGTTTTTTTTTTTTTTTTGCTTGGCATTTTCTATCGTGACTTTATTTGATGCTTGCACTAATGCTGTGTTTCCTTGGTGAAAACTTCCTGTTCAATCAAGTCTCTGACGTTTGCATCTAGCTTCACGCGGACGAAAGAACTCCTTATCTTTTTGTGTGTGTTCCGAATGACTCGTCTCAACTGACGTTTTAGTTTTTGAAGATTTCATAAACTCGTGACTGAGAACAACTTTGTACAGTACGCATTGCTTCTTCTCTATTCCATTTCCAGTGATGTTAATAAAGCCGAATTTCAGATTTTCTAAATATGTATGTTTTGTTTCTCATTGATAAGGTTTACAATGCCAGTTGCCGACCCCCCCCCCCCCAGAAAGCCCTTCGCGACCCCTAGTTAGGGAACCCGTGTTATATAACGATCTCACCAGGACACTCCTGTAACCGTGTCTCCCCCCCCCCCCCTCACAAACGATCTCACCATGACACTCCTGTAATCGTGTCTTCCCCCCCCCCCCCCACTCACAAAAGATCTCACCAGGACACTCCTGTAACCGTGTCTCCCCCCCCCCCCACTCACAAACGATCTCACCATGACACTCCTGTAATCGTGTCTTCCCCCCCCCCCAACTCACATACGATCTCACCATGACACTCCTGTAACCGTGTCTCCCCCCCCCCCCCACTCACAAAAGATCTCACCATGACACTCCTGTAACCGTGCCCCCCCCCTCACAAACGATCTCACCATGACACTCCTGTAATCGTGTCTTCCCCCCCCCCCCCCACTCACAAAAGATCTCACCATGACACTCCTGTAACCGTGCCCCCCCCTCACAAACGATCTCACCATGACACTCCTGTAATCGTGTCTTCCCCCCCCCCCCACTCACAAACGATCTCACCAGGCCACGTTGTGTTTTTCCGAAAGAGGATGCAGTCTATCTACACCTCCTTCTGGACTAATCTGGGATGACATTTTCAAATCATTTCTGGCCAATGTATTTTAATATGTATTTTAATGAAATACTTGTTAAGCACAAGAGCTTATTTGTTGATGCCTGGATTATCCTCTGAGTCACATAATTAGCCAAAGAGCTTAGTGCTGATGATTCTGAGTTTGGTATTTCTTCGACAAAACAACAGTCGAATGCAAGCCGCGAATTGGGATGAATCGGACCACGCCGTGAGAAAGGAGGATGTCAATATCCCGAGGCAAGTGTTAGACCGAAACCCCCGAGAGAAAAGTAGTCTGGCTAAAGCAACCCTGGGAAGGACAGTGGAAGGATAAGCAAGGATTTGTGCTTTCGTGGGCTCAACTATAGAGAGCCGGCCAAGACTGGCGCAGAGATGTAGCTGCAGCCCATTTCTCCTGTGTGTCAAAGTAATTACAAAGTTGTATTCCGCGTGATTAGCGCAACGGAAGAGAAAAAAAATTGAGTGGATAGATCTAGACTTATTGTACTACCGGCTTTTTAAAAATGTGCCTACACAAACCAGAGGCGTAGCGACCCTCCCTGGCGCCCGGAGACAAACTTTTCGATTTGCACCCCGCTCAAGATTTCGATTTGCACCCCCCCCCCCCCCAAGATTTCGATTTGCTCCCACCCCCCCCCCCCCCTCAAACTTTCAATTTGCACTCCCTCAACCTTTCAATTTATTTTTTCAACCCATTTTGGCGCCCCCTAAGGTCGGCGCCCGGGGACATATGTCCCCGCCCCCCCCCCTCCTCGCTACGCTACTGACACAAACCAGAATGGCAATAGTAACTGTCGAATGACCTTAACTTTAGACAGTCAAAACTAAGACAAAATTCGTATTTTATACACCTTTATCTATAGACTAAAAATTAGAGTAGTAGAAAACTTTTGACTCCTATAACTGCGAAGTTTCTAGTTAAACTATCAACTAAAGCGAAAGGAATGCGAAAACAAATTTAAAAACGGTAACTAGACCGAGCACCCCTTTTCGTCTGGAAATAGGCCAAGCTTGTTCCATACTTGGTAAGGCATTCGGCCCGGAAAGGGTTCGCAGGTTGAGAGCGACCAGATAAAATTGAGCGAGAGAAATGAATGAGTCACGGTTTTTTCTTTTTTATTCAAAAGGGGTTTTCCGGTGTCTAGACGGTGAAGGGTGAGGAATCGGGTGGTAGTATTTTTGTCCTACTATGCACTGATAACTAAACCAACAATCCAATACTACCCCATTGAAGAAAGATTTAGGTCTAGATAAACCATTAATAATTACTTA